>NC_048221.1:36951962-36994462 GCF_002007445.2 Ailuropoda melanoleuca | reverse complement strand
TTTTTAAAAGCACATTGTAAAATATTATTCACCCCAGGTGAGTGAGCAGCATGTGAAACTGCTTAGCTTGGCCTTCCTTGTGTGGTCTTCTATTGTTTGTTCATTTACTCTTTAAACAGAATAGACCGTAGTCATTATTCTGGCCTAAGATTGGAGGTAATATCTTGGAAGGTTCATTACCATTGTTCACCCTAAAGTCTCCTCTTTGCTCTTTTTTTTTTTTTTTCTTTTCTTAATGGGGCGGGATGGGAGGGATATAAATAAGTATGGAGAACAGCAGAATTTGTATTCATTTTGTTTTTTAAGGTAAAAGTCATTCCAAGTAGCTTCAGGACATGAAATAACCACATTTGCAGTGTTGGGAAGCAGGAGGGGGACGCATTAACAAAGGAGGAAGGCTTAGTTTTACCTTTAACTATGTTAAAGGTAACTTAACTGTGCCGAAGGTGAACAGTGGTTTATTTAGGTATTTTGAAAGGTTGCAAACCTGGGTTCTCAATTTCTTATTTAAGCCATATTTGGAAAAAGTAACTGAAATAGGGTGGCACCCTACCGTCTTAAAAATCAGCTATCCCTCTCGTTGTTGATGTCGTTGTTAGAGTATTTGATAATTTTATCTTAAATCCAAGTTTTGTTTTGGCCTAAATGTCAGGAAAATGTTCTTCATGAAATCCGAGGCAAATCTCTCTTTACATAATGAAGTCTTTTTTTTTTTTTTAATCAGTAATAGGAAAGAACTGAGTTAAGGATATAGGAATTTTTATTTTTAAGATTTTAGGCTTTGATTCAGCCCTCTGATTACCAGAGCTCCTGTGTATGGTAAAACTGATTGAAATTTCAATTTGTTAGCCTTTTCCCTGTTGGAAAATCTAATAAATAGTAAAAGGACCACAAGACAGTCATACTCAGCATGTGGCCTAAATCATCTATAAACGGGATATCCAGACCATTAACAGTGAAGAACCCAGGCAGAGTTTTCCTTTTAAATAATTGTCTGCATTTTATCCCCTCTCGCTGGTACACAATTTGCATGTGTAGGTTCATGTTTCAGATTTCGTATGTTTAAAGCTGCTCTTCCACCCTTTGCCTTTCTGACATTCATGCTAATGCATTTCAATATAAGGGTGTGTCCTCTGTTACATAAAATCAGTGTTCTTGCGAACCCAAGCTCCTATCCAGCCCCAACCAAATTAGGCTTCCGAACTAGCCGGCGGTCCCTTTCTTAGAGATCTACCCATCGAGGGGGTTTTAAATGCCACCTCGACTTAATCGCTTAAATTTTCTTTTATTAATGTGTAAAATGGTTGTTCCTCAAGGCCCTGCAGAACTCCTTCCTGGAAGACTTTGATTTTGGTGCTAACAGTGGACTAAATTACACGCAATGCCAGTATTCAGTGGTGGGGATGGAGAAGGGCAGGCCGTGCACCAGCCAACTGTCCACTGTGAACTAGACCCACTGCCTAGTTGATGCTTAAACATCCTGGTAACTTATATTTTCCTTTTTTGTTTCTCCATTTCACTTAATGATTTTCTATGTATTGTTGCAGACATCTCAACAGTGAGCATGCGCTGGACGATAGAAGTACAGCTCAATGTAGAGTACAAATGCAGGTTGTACAGCAGTTAGAGCTACAGGTAAAACCACATTTATTTTTAATATTACCTCAGTATTCCTCCAATCCCAAATTTCTGTAGTGTTCTGAAATGAGTTCCTGTGTACTCATTATTGAATGGAAGGTCCGAAACTGGTTGTTGTTCTTTTTCTTTTCTTTTCTTTCCTCTCACTCTTCGGGAAAGTTCACCTTCAGCTCCTTCTTTGGCGCTGCTGCTCAGACGTTTCCAAGTTCTGTGCAACTCTGTGTCTGCCTCGAACTCCCCGCTACCTCTGTGAGCTTTCCATCTCTTTCTCTCTCTCTCTCACTTCCCCTCCCTTGTGTCTTCTCCTGCAAATGGAAAAGGTTCTAAGTTGAAAACTTAAACTTACTCTGTTGTTAATGTAAGTCCCCTGAGTTGCCAATATCGCTAACCTGCAGTTAGGGAGACAAGCCAGGGAGAGAGATTGAGAGAGAATGGATGGGGATGGAAAGCACATGCGAGTGTAGCAAGTACACACACACGCGCACACGTGCCCACGCATACACACGAGCATGCTGTCGGAAAGTCAACATAGAAGCTGTGTGTGGATTTATTCCTCATGTTAACTCGTCCCCTTTTCCCTCCATCACTGAGAAGAACCGAGGGTTCAGTGCACACGTTTTAAATATGCACACACACGCACACACAAACATGTATTCAGATATATAATATGTATACATGTATCAATATGTAAGTATAGTCTTGTATTTGGCAATCCCTTGGGCCATGTTGAATGTATTTTGTGACTATAGAAAATAAACTTCCGCATATTTTCCTGTGGAACATAGCTGTGAGGGATTGGGGGGGGGCATTTTTAATGTGGGTTCCACCTCCTGATGTCACTTGTTGGTGAACAACCATATTTTAACAATAATTCCATTCTTGGTATAATTAATAGAAAATTAGTTTCTAAAAGTAAAAATTGGGTCAGAAATGGAGATTATTAAAATGTACAATTGCAGAAGCCTGACCCTGCAAACCCCATTTATGCAACCGAGTTCCAAAATGCTTTTGAGTGCTTGATGACTCACTGTGGCTTCTTCCTCTGGCTGGTTTAGTGTAGGCAAGAGGTTAGCCGACTAGGGGAAATTAAAACAATGTTGTACATTATATTGTTACCAGCCATCGAAAAGCCTATTTTGTATGCAAGACAGCAATGCCGAGATATATGGAGAGCCCTAGGCTAAGTACAGAAGATAATTACATTTGGAATTTTACTGAGTTAAGTCATTTACAGCTTCAAATAGTTGCAGAGAAAAATCAGCCAAAACACACTTAAACTTTTTGTTGTGACTTTTCAGGATAGAAAGGATTTTTTTTAATTAGTTTTCATCTTATTTGACAAATTACATTTTTTTAGTAAGATTGTCTCAAAAGTTTTCTTTAGCTAGTTAATATTTTTCCATTCAGACTACAGAGATGAACTTATTAGAACAGTAAGATATTCATACAGGCAAAGGGCACATCATAAAATCCCCAAATTTTTACGTAAGTCTTTGGAAACATCTTTAAATTTAGCATATTTCTTCAGAAGGAAAACAGTAGCGGTATTTATCTCACCCCCCCCACCCAAAGTTCACTTCTGATTGATGTGTAGTAAGCCCTTGAAAATTTGGTTTCAACAGAACAAACTTTATGGCTCTTGCTACCTAAAATCTTTATGTATTGGTGGTTATAAGGTGATACAAGTTCCTGCATTTATTTAGTTGATAAAATTAAATTCTCAACATTTGGTTTGAATAAAGTGTTTCACAGAGTGTCTTGGCTTGCCCAAGTAGATGTTCCGGACTCCAGATTTGAAAGTGTGGGGCCATCGTTCATTACTGAGGAAGTGATTATCGACTTTATTCATTATTCCTTACTCTCCCCAAGAGCTGGCAAGGGAAGGAAAGGAGTTAGACCATCAGTAAGTTAAGTGCTTCTTCCCTGGCAGCTTTAATGTTGTTTTTTGGTGGGTGTGGCCTGGTAGCGTTGCAGACCGTTAGGAAGATTCTTTGATTATTTGTAGATTTTACTTACTTATAGATTTCCCTTCATCCTTCAGCCCTAAGTCAAACTGAAGGAAGCGTTCTCAGCCTGTGATAGGGATCAGAGATCATCGGGCCAGAAGTTACTATGGGGTAGTTACCTGTGGTATTCCTCACAATATTTTTGCTTGAGACTTTGCTTTAATGGAGGAAGGGGCAGGCTCATTCTGAAGGGTTTGGTTTCTTCAAAGGCTGAAGGAATTGTTAGAGTGATCGCATAATGCTTGTCAAGAGCCGGAGTTGCCAAACTGCAGATCAGGAGCCCAATCCCAAGAGCTAAGAAAGGTTTTTATATTTTGAATGGGGGGGGGGGATCAAAAGAAGAATAAAGCAGGTGAAGTTCAGCGTCCATATATGAGGTTATATGGGAGCATGGCCACGCCCATTCATTGACACGTCATCTATGGCCATGGCTGCTTTGGCACTACAATAGAAAAGTCACGTCGTTGCACCAGAGTCCCTTATGGCTTGCCAAGCTGAGAACATTTACTATCTGGCTGGCTCTTACAGAAGTTTGCCAAACAACCCCTGCCCCAGAGGATTCATAAAAACCCATTTGCATCACATCATATAATAGCAACTTGTTTGTTCCCTTAGGCTCCTGGCTACCTGAAGGTCTGCGAACCCCTTCTTCGCTCTTCCTTCTTCACCTCGGTATAGAAAACCATTCTAGTCACGATAATGGTCAAATTTCCCCAACAGCAGCTTCATGTAACAAGTACTTGTGCATCGTGGGGATCATGGAAAGTGGGCTGATAGATATTCATTCATTCATCCATTTACCTTGCCGATTCATTTAGCACACATCACCCAGAGCCTGTAACATAGCAGGAACCTTGTGAAGCCAGTAAAGGGTTGCAAGAGTGAGCAGAATGGTTAAGGTTGCCTTTCCTGGTTCTTACATTTAAAAGAAAAAACAGACTGTAGATAAGTAATTTTCCAGTGGCACTGTCCCCGCCTTGGGTAGTGCTAGCTGATACTGATGGGTTCTTGAAAACACTAGAAACACGCTCAAAAGAGTTTCTTTCATTCATTCATTCATTCATTCATTCATTTATTCATTTAGATATGTTAGTCACCATACAGTACATCATTAGCTTTTGAAAAGAGAGTTTCAATCCTAGAGATGGGCCAAAGCCAATTTTATCCATTAGTTATTATTCAAGCAGATGAAATATTGAAATATACAAGAAAATGTTAACAGTGTTTAGTTGTGGAAGAACCCTCGCCCTGAGCCAGAGGTGAGAGGTCTTTGGGTGGCAATTCTGGCACAGTGTGGGACAGTCTAGGACAGGGTACACTTAGACCCACCAGCCGTCCTCACTGTGGGTGTCCTTTTCGTCTCACATCAGCGTTTCCATGTTTGTGGTGTCAGATTTGCCATTTCTTGTACTCGTGTCTGCAAATGTACTATTTAATTGACTTAACGAACAGTCGCTGTGCCCCTAGGACCTGCGGTGTTGGGGAAGCCAGGTCCCTGCAGCAGCCGAGAATACTTTGAGGAGGTGTCCTTATGCTTGAACAGCCTGTCTCTTATTTCCCTTTGGCATCATCCCCCCATTCCCGCCACAGCACACTGACAAATCACCCCCTCCATTGGGGATGCCCTGGGCATGACCAACCCCACGGCTACTTCTGCTTGCTTTAAAGAAGGCATTCCCCAGACCCGGAAGTACCTGAACCTCCAAGTATTTTCCAGAATTCCTATTCATTAACTTGAACTTGAAAAACATTTGCACAGCGTAGCACTACCGAAAAGAGCTGTCAAAGCCAGGACAATCCCCCAAGGCTGATCCCTGTATTGTTGGGAGGAGCGGCCTCCCCCTACCACCCCAACTTGCCAGGCCTTTCTCTGCACAGTAGTACTTAGACCTCTGGTGTCTACATCTGGGAGCAAAGCCACACGTGTGCCCCCATCAGAACAATAATGCCAATAAGCTCAAATTGGATCTTACATCATAGATCAATGGAGGTTCATTATGTCTACCCTAGAGTGTCATCGCGAAAGGGTTCCATAGGAGAATTCTGCAGGGTGTCGTCAGCCAGCACCAGATGTGACCATGAGGAATGAAAGCCACTTGAGTGCTGCCCATTTCTACACCCCCAGATCTACACCCCAGAATTCTGACCCAAAGCAGAAGGCTCTTTGGTTTCTCACCTCTAATGAACCCCTCCTAAAGAATTAGGTGAAAAAAAATATTTTAATAACTATTGTTAGCTTCAGGGGATTCTGGCTTGAGATGTTTTCATTCTTGGTGCTTTCTGTGCAACGCTGTACTTGAATCACATGAAAAGCCTTCATAATTCAGTGTTGAAAGTTAAGGCAACCAGGAAGAAATCAAGATGATGGGCTACAAAGTCTGACTTAAGCCTATCCCGTCAGCATTGTGTGTGAGATGCATTCATGTTATTTTTGTGGGAAGTTACCACAATATATAATGCATGTTTTCCTAGCAGTGGACTCGTTATGTGGAACTTGTTAACAGAGTGGTTAATTCAGTTCTCATGTTGTACCCCATTATTGGTCTCAAAGGGAAGAGGGGTCAAGAAGACATCTTAGTGGGCATTCTCAGCCTTTTGGAATGTTTCTAACCACATTTCACTATGACAAAGACAGTTGTAATTTTTGACATTTTAGCAATGGACTTGATGGTGATTAACCCCATCTATTACCTGGAAGCCCAACATTGTAGAGAATTTGTCTGCGCTGCTTGCGCTGTACATATACGCACCTAACATCGAGATAGATGGATGCCATAGTAATCATTTGGGTGAAGGACATGGCTTTTTGGGATGAGGGAATGTATTTTAAGATTTTATCTGTCAGAAGCTTTCTTTTGACAGATTCTTTTGGATGCTATGCAGACAAGAGGAGAGCTTAGAACTGGAGGGGAATGGTGTTCCCACAATCAATATGCATGGTCTTACATAGGTCATGAAATGTGTGTGTGCGCGTGTGTGTTTGTGCATGCGCGCGCGCACACACACACGACAGGAGCCTCAGACACAGGATACGGAAATAGGCTGAAATTAAGAATGGCCCCCCCATATGCTGGATGGTAAGGCTGGATGGTAAGGAAGCACCGAAGCTTCCTTAATACTTGAGCACCAGCCCTGATGCCCAAAGGATTTAAATTCATATGAATCTACTTGCCTGGGTTCACTTAGACGGGATATGCTTGTGAACTGTCTCAATCATTGAGCTGTGAAAGAGATGGCACACAAGGTATTTTAGTGGCTAGATCGGAATTCTATCTTGGGAAAAGGGAAAAGCATCTGATTTAGTAGACAAGAAAAAGTCTTCAGACAGACTTCCCTCTCTCTGAAAGCTGAGACGTTCATGGCACAGGTAAATTTTTCTGGCCACGTATGTTGTTTTCACTGATCACATGCCCTTGCTCGGTTGTCAGCACGTCCTCCTCTCGTGTATAAAGATGGGTTTTGAATGAAAGGAAAAAGAAGCCTTGGAGAGCCAGTGTTTCCTCATGTCCACAGCTCAGCATGTGTCCGGGGCCAGGGCTCGGGACAGGATTCCTGCCATCCCTCAGCCTCTAGACCCTTTAAAGTGAATACTGAAAGCAGCCAAGGGGGAAAAGAGCTGATCAAACAGATGGGGATGCTCTGTCTGACCTGGGCAGAGGGTGAGAGTGGAGGGGTGGGACCTTTTGTCTTTAATAATTCAATTCCATTCAGTCACCATTTATCAAGCACCTATGGTCTTCTGAGCACTGGATGCAGAGAAGCAAGACAGCCCCTTCCTTCCTGCATGTGCAGCCTTGCAAGGAGGGAAGACTAGCATGGCCTTCACTCCACACCAGGGTCGGTTTATAAGAGGAAGCATAGGAGGCATGGCGGGGCGGACACGGGAAGGGGCAGGGGGCAAGTACCTTCCAGGCCAAGAGAGCCATGTGAGGATTTGCCTTGATCGTAGTGTGAGGGAGGATAGTGGAAGAGTGTATGTTCTTTCTTCAGTTCATCTCTCTGTTCCTCAAGAAGTAGGATGACCAACCTTCACAGCTGGCTTTCCTGGGACTTGGGGTTTCCAGTTTCAAAACTGGGAAAATACCTGGCAAAATGGAATGAGCTGTTCACCAAGATGATCACTGTGAATCCATTGGCTTTGGAGGAGAGCTGTTTAATGCCTCCTGTTCTGCTCGTAATTTATAAAGGAGCTGGGAAACCATTGGAAAGGGTGTTTACTGAGTTCCTACTATATGCCAAGGCAGTATGCTAGGTGCTTCCTACCCCTCATTTCATTGAATCCTCACAACCCCCCTGTGAGTAGGTACTTCCTGAATTCCTCAATCCTAAGAGTCCATTTTTTTTTTGACGGAAAAATAGAACATTTGGACATCAGTATACATCAGACATCTAATGACATGTGCCTTTCTTCTCCTTTGAGAAGGTGTTCCTAAGTCATTGATGACCTTAACAGTCATTGGCTCTTAGAGTGAAAGAAATAATTCTCGGTACCTCTCCTCTTCCAGATGAAGAAACTGAAGTTTAGAAGGTCTCATTCACTTGTTCAAAGCCGATGGCAGATACTGGGCAATGCCCAAGATTCTAGCCCAGCCTCCTTTCATGGCACTGCTGCCTCGCTCTTGTCTCGAAGGGTCATCCTGGCTCACTGAGGTTCCGTGTAGGACACACAGCCATTGCAGATCACTGGTTTTAAAACCTGGCTTGGGAGGCCATGCCTTTCCCTGCCTCATGGAGCTCCGTCCTCAGCAATCCATGGCAGCCGGGCAAGGCTGGAACTTGGTGACACAGGAATCCCTTGGAAATTTTCTAAATCATCTACAGCGGGAACCGTAAGCTCCAAGAAGACGTCAGCAGGGAGAAAGTGCGCACGTTTCAATAGCAGAGGGAGACATTAAGCCTAACACAGATCAGTTACCGCAGGGACTTCACGTGTGATGGCTGTACCGTTAGCGGTGCTGTTTGTAATCACACCAGCTTCCTGGACTTCTGCAGATACGTTATCTGTAACGTGTCCCACTTTGGGCCTAACACCAGTGAAGGCAGCCCTCAGGACAGTCCTTCAGAGTAGTGGCCTCACGGAGTGAGTCTCCTGGCTCTCCCTGGCGTAAGCTCAGAGCCTGTGGGGAAGAAGTCCTGATGGCATCATCACTGCATCGTGTCACGGCTTTGTGACTGGAGCCAAGAAAAAGAAGAGGGGGTCTCTGGGTTTCTCACTTCCACGTCCCTCTTTGAAAACCAAGACACTTACTTTTCGTAATTTAAAATCCTGCTTAACTCTGGGAGCATTAGAATTCCTAGACTATGACTGAGTATTAGTGTGCGTCTGCTTTAAATGTCAAGAGAGTCTTTAATAATAACACGTAAGGAATGTTAAGATGGTGACAGAATACAATAAAAGTAGGGAAATTCTTCCATTGGGGTGAAATGAGCCATAGGTTCCCTACCACCTGAGAGCTGCAGTTGTGTTAAAGAAATCATTTAGGAGTTTTCACTGGCGCTGAGCTTTGAAGGCATGTGAATGACCAGAGTTTGATAGAGTGGGTCAGACAGAACTCTTTGGTAATTCTCAGGTAGAGGAATTTCATTTCCCCTCCTTCCAAATAGCTGTTTTGTTTGGTGGGTTTTTTTTTTTCTTGTTTTTCTTCCTTTGATCATACGTACTTTAGAGACCCACGAAACGGGATACGCTCTGCCTCAGTCAGTTCTGTTTGCATCATCATCATATGTAAGACAGGACAGCCACTGTTAGGACTCAGTCCATGGAAGAGAGTCCTGTCTCCCAAAAGGAGCGCATTAAACCCAGACACGTGGAGTCCTTATTAAAACTTTTACTCCCACGTCCCCTCGCTTGGCATGTTGGGCTTGGCAAGTTTAGGTGGGACCCCAAGTCTGTTAAATTGGGGATCGTCATTGTCTGGGAATAATCCCGACTTGCCTGCTCCCCCGTGGAGTGCCTGCTGGAACTCCGTATCTCACCGTGCCTTGGGGGCTCTGTGGTGGGGGTTCACCGGACGGGGTGGGAAGAGTGGCAAACATTTGTGCTTTCAGTCAGCATCCCAGGTACCTCTCAGAGTCACACCAGAGTGGGAAAGTCTAACTAGGCAACTGGAATTCTAGTCTTCTGCCCCTTCCCAGCTCCATGATCTTGGGTGAGTTCACCCTTGGAGCCTCAGTTTCCCCAACTGTAAAATACAAGAGTAGGGCGAGAGGATTTGACGTACAGTCTTTGCCTCCGTGAAATCAAATGAGTCACTCGGTCCTTTCTTCTCATCTGTCCTTGGTAATTCAAACATTTTTAGGCATCCAGAATCCTTCATTTATTTCAGATTGTTTCTCACAAGCGAGTACCGCCAAATTGGGCTTAAAATGATTAGTCCTCCAGACAACATATAAAGTGATTATGTTAAATGAACCTAAAACCATGTTCCCTTTTCTCTGCTCAAAGAATGGGTTTAATCTCCTCAGTTTTTATCTTTGAAGACCTTGAACGGAGCTCCTTGCCTTAGGCGGTTATCAGTGTGTCCCGAGTAATACACATGTTCCAGCGTTTCACAGCCCGGACTGGCTGAAACCTCATTTGAGGCCATGGCTAATAGAAGAGGGGATGACCTATCTCAGCCAAGGGGAGAAAAAGCATTTGCCTAGGATGAGGGAACAAGACCGTGAGAACCAAGGAAATCAATCCATAAGCAATGGGCTTTGTTTCTCCTATGATTTCTGTTCCATATCAAAATTCTCTCCCCAGCTAGGCCTCCTGCAAACTCCACAGAACTCCTGTTACAGGGACCCAGGGTCCAAGCATATACTCAACCAGTTCAAATCTAAACAGACGAGGGGGAAGTTGAGGCTGATGGAACTTCCCCGTAAAGAAAGACATTTCTGAGCATCCATGAAGCACTAGGCTCTACGCTAAGCTTGTTATGTGCAAGAACTTATCTAATCCTCAGAACAACTCTTCAAAAGTTCAGAGATTATTATTCCATATTTAGAAGAAGAAACTAAATACTTAAAAAGGTTACATAATGTGCTCAGAGTCCCAGAGCCAGAATTTGAATCCAGTATAGTCTGACTGCAGTGCCCACGACCTTCATTCTTTTTTGCTCTGCTGTCTCTCTCCAAAATTGGGGAACAGCCTGCTAATAAACATTGTACGAGAGGGCCCCCACCATGTGGGGCCCGTTGGCATTCCTTTTATACCAGATATACCCCTCCCGTATCCACCAGGAAAGCTTTTAGAGCGGGATTTCTGATAGCACAGCATAAAAAATTGTTTTAATATGCCAACCAAATTTTTAGTTGACCTTTGGAGTACATTTCTCATCCTCCTTTGCTTTGCATGGGATTCAGTTTATGAGGGAATGCTGGAATATATATACTTGCTAATATTAAATGTTTGTATTGTCATAATAATGAAAGGATGCCATGAAAATGGGTAGGGATGCATGGAATGATGGCATAAAAAGTAACAAAGAATCGGAAAGCTTTTCGAAGGGACAGTGAGTATTAAAAAAGTAAGACAGCCCCAGTAGAGAGAGGATGTGGTTTCAATAGGTGTGAAATATTAGCCTTTTTGCCTAAAACAACAAAAAGTGAATTTGGCAAGTGTTTTTTTTTTTCTGTAATTGTTAAAAGGGTTTGTTTTAGAGTTAGAGTTGTGACTGATGGTAAAAATCCAGAACCCATCCAAGAATATATTACATGCTAGTTAGCACTGATCAAACAAAAACAGAAACTTGGATTTTTGCCTTTTTTCTGTAACCTTGCCCATCTTTTATAATAAAGCCGACCTAGGATGGTAGAATTGAGTGTGAGGCAAAATAAGGAACCTGGGTAATTCTCAAAATGGACAATCAATTCTACATTAATATTCTCATGGAGAAGTGAGAAATTGTCTCCCATGGCAGTAACCTCCAGGGTTTATGGATGTGGCTGTGTGTACAAACACTAGGTATGTGTTTGTGACATAGTGTTATTACATTTGACCAGTAAAATGTCAGCATGGTAGCCATCTGGATGGAACATAGAGGTGATGATTCCTTTTGATGCTGGGAATTTGGATTTCCTTCTCCTTGGTCTTGGTTAATTGCTACATCAACAATGTTTACCCCCAAATTAAGTCACAGTTAATATTCATCAGACTCTTAAGTAAATATCACCCCTCACCTTTTAATTTGTAATGTTCAGTACGGCCGACTACTCGTTTTTTAAAAAAGACTAATAGATATGCCTTCATTCCTTGTGCCTCATGATAACTTTTAAGACAAAACATTTTTTAGAATTCTAAGAATATTTTGGCTCTAACATCTAAAAACTTAAAACACAGTAAAAAAAAAACCAAATAACTACAGAAATACAAATAACTGTAGAAGAATGCCATTGCGAACATTTTAATTGTTCTAACTGAGCCACTTTGGAAAACTAAATTCCTTTGGCATCATGTGTTCAGAGCATCTTTTAGTTCGGCCGTTCAATAACTTACTAAAGCACAGAAGACGAATAACGTAAAGTGGCTCCTAATATGGTATCGTTTTCATTTCCTGTTTGTTGAAAGATAAATGCTAACACTGTAAGGCTTTTTTTCTTCTTCTTAATTTATTCCTCCCTGCACCACAAGGGAATAAAAAGGAAAAAAATCAAATGTGATATGGCTTGAGACTGAGTCATCCAGCCAGGATAAGCTGAAAGCTTTTTCTCTCTTGCTTTTGTACCTTTCCCTTTCCTCTGCCTTTCCCCAAATGCTGAAACACCCCCTCCCCTTAGAAAACACCTTTATTTTAAAATGTCTTCTTTGACTTTTTTTTTTTTAATAATTCAGCTTATGAAAAACTGGTATTTCTTTTCTTTTTTTTTTTTTTTAAGAATTTATTTTTTGGGGGCACCTGGGTGGCTCAGTCGGTTGAGCCTCTGACTTCTGGTTTCGGCTCAGGTCATGATCTCGGGGTCGTGAGATTGAGCCCTGGCATCAGGCCCCATGCTGGAGTCTTCTTGAGATTCTCTCTCCCTCTCCCTCCCCCTCGGCCCCTCCCCCTGCTCGCTTGCTCTCCCTTTCTCTTTCAAATAAATAAATAAAACGCTTTAAAAAAAAAAGATTTTATTTTTAAGCAATCTCTAAACCCAACGTGGGGCTCAAACTCACAACCCTGAGATCAAGAGTCACAAGCTTTACCAACTGAGCCAGCCAAGTGCCCCCAAAACTTGATATTTCAAAGGTTTAAGGTTCATTATGTGACATAGAAGAAATGAGTCCCTCCCTAGTTCAAAAGGCATTATTTTGGACAAATGGTGTGTAAAAGTGCTGATCTTAGACTCTCTCTACCACCTTCCTTTTCTCTTTGTGTCTCTCTCTCCCTCTCTGTTCACTCATTCATTAATCTCTTCTACATTTCCCCCAAATTCCACAGCTCTTCTCTTAACTATACCTTTATCTTTTAAAGATATACTTCCCACTTACTTTACAGAGGTAATTATCATGTCTGGTATTTTCACGGTAAACATCTTTGCTGTAGGCCTGTCTGCTGCAGTCATTTGCACCACAGAACTAACTGTCCTAAGGCAATTTTGCCCTAAGAGATTAAAAAATAATAATAATAACTGGTTGACAATTTGGTTTGACAGTTTGCTTTCATTTCTCCATTGACAACGTACTTCCATTTTTGTATTATATAAATCTTAGCCCTGTAATGGCATATACCGTGGCCCAGAATTTCCAACCCATACGTCCCACAGAATTTTGGAACGTCTCTCAGTAGGCATGAGACCGTACGCCAAGAGCAAGTGACCAAGTAGAAGGCTTTGACAAAGCCATACAGAGCTCAGTTAGAAACATGTATTCTAGTATTTGGAAACGGATACCTCTCCTCCTGAAGGACGGAATTGTATCGATAAAAGAAAAAAATGCAGAGCTGAATGGGAATGAATGAGAGCAACCAGAAAGCGTACGATACTATGAATAATTGGAAGATAAGAGAAGTGCTCTGGTACAATTCACAAAATAAAACCCATTACGTGTGCTGTCTTGCCATCAGTCTGCACTGGACACTTTGAATGTATTCAGATGTTTTTTATGGAGAGGCCGTTTCATTTTGTTATTCATTTTCTATGTTTCATTTTGCCCTTTTTCAGGAGCGTCCCTCTTTCATTTGTCATGATTCGATCTTCTATGGTAAAATTGTCTTACGGCCGATTAGTTATGTGGCAAAGACACTTATGGCGAAACTACCTAGAATCAGTTATTTTGCATCCCCTGTGCCCAGCTGCCTTGAATTGTCAAAAACATCATCATGTTAAAACAGTTCAAGGCAAGCATAAAGAAAGAAGCAGCTAGTATATTTTGAGTGCAAGGATGTACATCGGATTAGAAACTTGTGTTTCTTCAGAAGATAATTTTTTGTACAACTAGAAGACTTGAATGTTTGTTAAGGTGAGACTAACACGTACAGGTACTCCCATATTGAATAAGTGAGTGGTCGGGCTTATTCTGCATTCCTCTGGAGATGAGAACTTGTCATCCCTTGTCCCCGTGCCTGCCCTGCCACTATTGCTCAGCAGCATTGTGCTAATCTCTGCCTACCTGTTAAGAAAGATGAAGTTAATTCTGCATAAATGTATCCGTGTGTCTTAAGAGCTTTTCCACAACCACAAAAGATGCAATTTATGAGTTTTAGCCACCTCACTCGTTTTCCTTTGGCTTGCTCGTGAATAAGATTGGTTAATAGGCATGACTCACATTTTTGTCTTTTAGCTGTCTGTGTTCTATGGGACTCCTCGGTGCCAGCAGGTCTAGAACTTCCCAGTTAAAAGCTAATGCATCTTGTGTTGAGAAATCTCACACTGACACCTCCAGTTACTTGGGAGTTTGGCAATGGTTGTGTAGATTTCAAAACGATTAAGCAATGAGAAAGATTTTGTCATGTGCAATGGTGCTATAGTTTAATTTGGAATATGTATCATTTTGGATGTTAAAATAGTAATGCATCTGTATTCAAAGAAATAACAGAGCATTTCCTTCCCACTAGCTTGCAAAAGACAAAGAGCGCCTGCAAGCCATGATGACCCATCTGCACGTGAAGTCTACGGAACCCAAAGCCACCCCTCAGCCCGTAAGTACCGAGCTCTACATCGGGGGGAGAAACCCCACAGTATCTCTTCTCTGTTTCCCACCCCAAGCATGGGAGGCAGGACAGTGTACTGTGGCAGCTGTTAGTATCGAAGGACTTAAGTGCGGTTGGCTGTTCCTGGGTACCTTTCAGGAAGAGGGCGGTTGCAAGGCATTTAAGAAGACAGAGGCTGATTCAGATCGTTGGCCATGGGGCCCGAGTAGCTCTTTGGGACAGAGGATTGGTCCTATAGCAGGGTATGACAGTATATTATGATCCGTCACTGGGAGGGGGTGGAAATCTTTCCAAATGGGGTGAACGCAGAAGGAGGACAGCCAGACCCTGGAGTTAGAAGAAAAAGGCATTTCAGCCTCGGTTAGCTGAGAGACAGCGGGTATGAGAAAGGGAGTGAGAGTTAGTCCAGTATAACTGTAACAGAGGAAAGAAACAGAAAACACACTCTTGGAATAATTGGAGGCTAAAATGATGGAGGGCATGCAATGGTTATTAGAGAGTTGAAAGTGAGTACTACTCTTTGGCAGTTAGGAGATCAAACCCAATATGCTGAAATTACATTTAACTCTGAGGAATCTCCTACTTCTTGCCTTGTTCCCCTTTCCTTAACCTTGAAGAGTGCCATCCACACACAGACAGTTAGTATCGAAGCAGAAGGATGGTTTCTAAACCCCAAATCCTGTCTTGGGCCTCATTCCTTGCTATAAATTGATCGCTTTAACAGTTGTATTTTTCATATACTTACATTTCTAAAAATCTCTTAGTAGCTTCCACTGATTATTCAAAATGGAGAGAGTGCTGTGCTTCTTGATTTTTAAGATTTGTAAAATTTAAAGGTACACTGCCTTTATTTGATTTTGCTTGGAGTCACTGTGTGAAAATTAATTGAGCGTTGACAATCTATAGTTAGTACCAGCAATTTTAATCAATACGCAATGATGCAGCGTAATGGCAAAGTATTGGTTTATCTGTTTTGACTGATTTTTTTCTATAAATAAAGCAAACATACACCCATATATGTATGATTTATGGTGATAGAAATAAAACGGAGTCAGACTATTAACCCAGCAAATATGGTAGCCTGCCAAGACGCAGTTGGCAGACAAAATTAATGTCTGAAACAGAACACATTACTGAGATATAGGACATAAAATCATTAAACACTTTGCGCATCCATTTTTACTAGGAAAGAGCCCTTAGTTTCCATGTGTTTTGCAGTAAGTGGCTATAGGACTGAATGCGTAGGCTACCAAAAAGAAAGGGAAACAAAAACCTAGGCCATTTGGTATTGTGAATTCAGTAGTCAGCTGTGCTATTCGTGCTGCCTTCTTCAGCCCCGCCTTTTAAGGAGGGTCCTTGGGAGTAATCGGAGCCCAGTTAAAGCAAGTTGGGTAAGACCCGGAACAACTTCTTGGAGTTCCCCAGTGGCCACAGCCAGTTGCTAGGGGAATCGTTTGCCTTCTGAACTCTCATCATATTGGCTTTTGTTAGGGATTTTTTTTCCCCCAGGATGAAGGGTTGGAGTCTTTAAACCTGGTAATAAGGGAGAGAATGAGATTACCTCTTCCTTCCTCCATGGATTAAAAGCAGTGACAGAATAATGTTTGGACTCCAGACTCTAGGTCGGACGCCTGTTGTATGATGGGGCTCTTTGGGAGGAGGAGGGATGAAAGTGGGGAAGGAGTTGTGAAACCAGGGGGCGCTCAGTGAGTGATGCGGCCAGGTGCTGTGAGGGAGCGCAGTATAGGTAAGCCTGCACAGGCCGAGAAAGGACCGTTGGGATTCTCCGTGAGGACCAGTGTGAAGCATCCAGTGAACAGGGGAAAGCAGTCCTGGGGGAAATGCACAGGGAAGGAAGGTTTGTCTTGATTAGTATTAAAAAAAAATGTTTTACATTCTAGAAAATTATAACTTTGAAGGGGACCTCCTACTAAATTTATTTTTAACTGTTCTATTGAAAATTCTCTACCCCTAGTCAACATTATCTCTTAGTAGCTCAGCACAGTATTTCTTTATTAAAAGAAATAGGCACGAATATTTTTGACTGAAAAATTAATAGCTTTTGAATTCATACACAGCAGGTTTTCTTTTGCAAAGAAGTCCAATATCGCTGCACAGCACTTCTATAACCATTTATTTAGTGTCCAAGTCAAACCTTTGACAGCTAGAGCAGCGCTACAAGCCAGTATAAAGAACTCCAAGATGTAAACCAACAATAGGCCGTCTGTGTGAGGTTTGCCATTGTCAAATACATAGATTGTTTGGATTAGTTTATGTAAATGTACTGTTGTATTACCCTTTGGGGAAAAAAAAGATCACATTTGTGTATGAAAAGTGGTTCCCTTCACAGGCAGCATTATAAATTCCTTATCCTTTAACTTACATGTAAGAAGTAAAAATTGGTGCCTGACAAGCAGATATTGTGTGACACTCTGTTGCCAGAGTGAACCTGCCTTCTTTTCATTTATTGGAAAATAGAAAATTTTATTATAGATACCATCTTATAAATCAGGAATTATTAAAATATGTATAGGTGAGGCATTGGGAAATTAATTATAAAAGGTAGACGTGTAGTGTTTTGCATACATTTTTACTTGCCTTGCCAAAAAAAGGGGGGGAAAAAGGCATACACATTCAGCAGACCCTTGATTCTTTCAACGTTAGGGATACAGAGCTATCTGATGATCATTTCTAAGGTGCAAACGATTCCTTTTTTGCCTGTAATTAATTTATTCCACCTTAAATAATAGAATGTACAGTGTGTCCTTCTAGAGTCTTTGATTTGAAATAAGCAGTCACCAGGATTCAAATCTAACCATAGATGGGGACTTTGATGTTACAGCCTTGCCAGTAAGTTGATGAAGTTTTTCTTTTTTCCATTTCTGTTTAAAAGGAACTTCATGTTTATTTTAAAATTCTTAGTCACTAAGTGATAGAATGCTTTGCTGTAAACGTTGCTTTTCACTAAATGCCATTTGGGTGGTAAGTGTCATTTGTTGTATCCAGTCATCCAGCCAGTCCCTCTTTCATTGCATCAGAGAAACTGCCAAAACCTTCTTGGACTGTTCTTAGACCAGCTCATAGACACATTCCCTGGACCCGGTTGTGGAGCTCGTCTACCCATGTGGGTCGTTGGAGGATATGCTCATCTCAGGACACCCCTGAGTTTTTAGACATAGCTCTAAGCTCATCCCCCACGGGAAGGCATAGGTGAGCCTTCCTGTTCTTCGGACACCTTCAACAACACCTCTCCCCGCTTGCCGTAGAAGCCTTCACACTGAAGGAAACCTTTCCTTTGGTAATTACACCCAGGACTCACATGGCACGGTATTTTTGGAAAGGGAATTCCTGCGTTTCAGGTCAAGGTATTTAATCAACAAGTATCTATTAAGTATGCTACTAAAAACACAGCAGTAAAACAAGAGAGCCCCTTCCCTGCCAGTGAGGTGTTGGGAGTCTTGAGGGACAGACACACAACCGGACACACTCCCTGCACGAATCGTGCCGTGTGTCCGTCAAATAGCCGGTCTACACCGGGCATTCTGGAGGACGTGGTGGATGAGAGGAGCAGGAAGACGTGGCAAGGAGTCAGATCTGTGACTCTTTCCTTGGGTTCAGAGGAGGAGCTTGTGTCCGTGTGTCTCTGGGCGAAGGCGGTGGGGAGAGGAAGCCATGTCACGAGGACCAGTGTGGAGGAAGCAGAGCACCCGCCAGCATCAGATAAAATAGGCTTTCCGTGTTTTGAATTCATTTTATTTGTAAGCTCTGAATTTTCTGAAGCCCAGGCCCTGCGTGGAAAAGGCTGTGTCACAGTTTCCCGGAGCGGCTATATATTCTAGCCCTTGGGTACGCACGGTGGGAAAAGCCTTTCTTGACACACGTTGAGAAGGGCCACATGTGCTCTGTTTTGAGTTTTAGAAGATTCTTCTCTTTTCCATGGGAAGAGAAGCAAAAAAATCAGACAAGAGTAAACTCTCCTAATGAGACTGATGGATATTCTTTTGTTCCAAACTCGGTAACATTCTCAAAGTAAACACCAACGTGTATTGCTTGGGGGGGGTTCGTGTCTTCACGCTTGCTCCGTGGAGCATTTTGTCAAGCGGTCTCCTTGGAGGGAAGCGTAACTCAGAGGACAAAACAATAACAACAAGAAGCATGTCTGTGTTATGACTTTATTAAGTTGTTAAGGATTTTTTAAGAAGACTTCCCTATCGTAATATCAGGAAAATCCTGTAAATCATATTTTATAATCCGGGAGGACAGGAGAGGTACGCATGGCTCCGGGGTATTCCTGCACACCAGAAACCTCTCCTGATCCTGGAAAAACCACATTCCTTCAGATTTGGTGGGCAAGTAATTATAGTGTAGGTAGTATATCACCTTCTTTATGAAAATGTTATAAAACGCTTACAGGAACTTGGATATTTGAAGCAAAATGCAGTATTACATTTTCCTTTGTACGCGTTCTCTTTTCCTCCAACCATAGCAATTAGGACTGTTTTGAAATAGTTTTTAGCTGCTACAAAAACAAAGTGCCCCCCTCCCCCACAGGGGTCTTTTAACTCTTAAAGCAATGGCTGATCCTTTGGGCTGCTTACAGCCTTGCTTCAGGCCTCGAGAAACAATATTAGGCAGTCATAAAAGATTCTCTAGCATAACACACACAAGCTGTTTTTCTGTACTGTTTCTCATGAAGCCCTACACCCCCCACACACCCCACAAGCCCCCCATACCACCACCCTCTCATTCACTGCCCTATGCCAGTACCTGGCCCATTGCAGTAGCAGGGCCTGGCTCAAGGAGCTCCAAACCCAAGCCTCCCCCTGCTGCGGCCCAGCTTCCCCACGGACGTCCCTCAGGCCTCAGAAAGGCCGGCTGTCTCTGAATGCCAGCAATCGTGTCTAGAAACTGTGCCGTTCAAGCAGGCCTGGAGCCCGCTCAGGGCAGTTACACCAAGAGCAGAAAAACGAGTTCTGTGAGCCTCAAAGTTCCTACTAAGCAGCTAGGTGCCCCAGTGTTTGGGTTACAGGTTTGTCTTTTGTTCTCAGAATCTGTTTTCATATGAGGCAAGAGCACAAACAAAAATAAAAATGAGTTCTTATGGGAATACTTACGACAAGTCTGTTTCTGTCCGGGGTTTACATCAGCGCTTTGTTTATTTTTTAAAAATGTGAGTGACTCATCATCTTTAAAAGAAGAGAGGAGGTTACTGTTTAAAAACTAGAGATTAATCTTTTAGAAAAGGGCTCAGCAGAATTATCAGGCAGCTGACAGAGTCCCAGTAGTTGGGATGGGTACAATTCCCAGGACAGTCCTCCTGGAAGGGAGCTGGGGGAAAGACGGTGGTTAAGAGCACACGGAGATTTTAAAAAAGAAAAACCCTACAGCGGATCTTAAGTGACAGAAGAATTTAACTTCTGGCCAGACCCTCAAAGCGATTATCTTTGCCGAAATCATCACATGACTGAAACTTGCCATGTAGAAAATATCAGAGTTACTAACTTTTCCAAACATAGCAACTTCTTTTTAAATAGAAAATAGACACAATAAGAAAAATAGGAAAAGAAACCCTCCCAGTCCAATCCCTTCCTGCTCCATGCCCCGGAAAAAAAAAAAAAATTATCTTTTAAAACCTTAACTACGATCTGAAACACAAAGTGCATATGCTTTCATTTCTAATTGATGATTATATTAAGATTTAATAGTTTACAATTAAGATGAATATTTCAAGATTACAGCAAAACCCACACCAAGTCCCGATTTGCTCTTCTAAGTCTGTAATTAAATTTTTTTCTTTCTCTCTCTTTTTTTTTGGGGGGGGGAGTCCACTGTTTTCAGAGAGACCTTAATTAAAAGAGCAGGTTTGGTTTGAACACAGAGCCTGTTTTGAATCCTTCCCCATGCTCCATCTTATCTCTCCCTCGTGACCTTCCTCCCTAAAGATGGTTTCTCCACAAGACAAGCATGTGATCATCAAACAAAAGTTTAAAAGTTAACAAACTTCTATAGCAGTTGACAAGGTTGACATTTCATTAACTTGTTGGTTCAGCCTTCAAATGATCTTGCGAGGCAAAGCACCCTCTGTTTGGAGTTTATAGGTTTTTGTTCTTCCTTCCTTCACAGACTACAGTCATGTTTAATTTGGAATCTGGGCTCCTTTGGCAAATTAGCAATTAGAACAATTTTGTGGGAATATGTATATGTGTCATTAGTTTTCCTGCAAATTAATAGCGAGGGCAGAGGTCAGGCAGAAATTTTCCACTTGACTGCCGTTCCTCTATTGAGACTTGGCACTTGGTTGTGGAATGGCCACAGCTGCTCCCAGCCACCCTCTTCCTGTAGGAACTGTCTTTTAATTAGTTTACCTCACAGCCATCATTACAAATATTACCGCCTCCCGTCCTCGAAGTAAAATTACTGTTTCTACAAAATATTCCAGTGACATCTTGCACCACCACACATCGATGGTGGGGTCACTCGAATGCAGCATTTAATCATTAGATCACCTCCATCCGCGTCTCCTAATTAGAACCCTCACAATACATTTTTATCTGGTAATTAGCTGAGATTGGCTGCTTCCTCTGTGGCTTATTAGAGATAGCCCAGCAGTGGGTGTGAATCATGGTGTCATTTGTCAAGCCTGGTAAGCCCCCTCTCTGCTCTCTTCCGGCTTCACGTTTATTTCCATTGGCTACCTATGTTCAAAAGCCTCCAGAAAATTCTACTGTGTATTTCTTTGTGGGTTGTGCGAACCTGGAGGGATTTTTTATTTTTCACTGTTGCTTTTTCAGTACAGACAGTCCAGGTGTTAAGACCCTGGGTAGAAGCTACAGATGTCCTGTACTTTTCACATTTTATGACACGGCACCACGTGACGTGTCTGTTCTCCTGTGCGAGCACCACAAGAAGGATTTGTGCTTGCTGAACGTTTACAGGAGTTTTGGTTTTTTGGAGTCCAGTACACTTGGTGCCCTTCCTCACAAGATGGGAAAGCAGCCGGCATATTCCTTGAGGCCGTTGTAGTTATAATTCTCGTTAAGTGTTTAAGAAAGTTATGGTGTTTAGGGTACAGTCCTTAAACGGAAAAGAAAAGCCAAGAAGTAGTTAGTCCTCAGAATTGCTTTATGGTTGTTAACGCACACTGTCCTTGGACTGGTGTCTGTATTCGATGGTAAGTCTTCAGGGGCAGCAAATAAATGTTCTGTCCCTGTTTTTGTCACTTCAGTTTCAAATGCGTTGTATTTGTTCAGTAGTATTTACTGAATGTCATTTATAAGCAGGGACTAAAGCTGTTCACGGAACCCTTTCCAAAAAGGAGCATACAGAAAACTGAAACTGGCCAGTGTTTATTTTTCCCGTTAACTGGGCATAAGATGCTTATACCGAGAGCCTAGAATCACGAGTGTGTGTTTGACTGGTTGTGAATACAGGCAACTTATTTCATCGATCTTTGGCCTCGGTTTGCTCATCTGTAAAGCGTGAGCAGGGACATCTCACGTATTAGTGATGGTCTTAGAATGGAGTGAAATCACGCAGTGGCAGGTGGTTTACAACATGGTTTATACAAATGGTACCCATGTCTTCCAGAGCGGGGGGATAGTCTTAGGCCTCGGGCATCTGGGTTTTAAAAGCATTTAAAAGTATTTATGAGCGGTAGCCTTTCATGCACTAATTTCCTTGACCCGTTGCTTGGGCTGATGCTTATACGGACTGCTGCTGTACTTGGTCGGTGATTAAGGCGCAAGGCACAGAGGAGGTCAGCCCCAGCCTTCCCCCGTGGCTTCTCAGTTCTGCTCCATCCCATGGCTGCTCCTCTGAACTGCAAGCACTTAGTCCGCAAATACATGTCATGAAGGCAGGTTTCCAGCACTAATAAAAACGAAAGCAACTCACAGCATTGGCCCAGTTTGCTGGAGGGGTGGGGGAGGGAAGAGCCCTGTCCTCCCTGTAGCTTGTGCTTCTCAGGCATGGGGGTTGGGGGAAGGGTCTGGCCTTAGCTGAGTCAGCATTTCGCCAGGGGAATTGGAAAGCACAACTACAGGCTTGTTACCCAACATTCCCTTTCCAGCACCATATTTACATTTTGCCATGAATATTTACCTAACGATATTTGATCTTTCTTTTCTTCAGATTCCTGGTTTTTATAGTGTTTGTTTGGTTTTTTTTAATGGAACTACCGTAAACATATGAGAGGCATTCTCATGGCCTTTTTCATTACTGGAGTGGGAGTAGGGTTGAATCTTCTCAACAAACTGGAACTTTTAACGTGTTCTTTATGATCCCAGAGGAATCTCATTTTTAATACCTCCCACAAATAATGCCTTGTCCATAGGGCTACTGCAATAGTGAAATACTATTTTGTTAAATGATTTGAAATCTGGTTTGAGAAAATGTTACAAGGTTTCTTGGATCTGGGGCTGGCTGTAAGTATCTGGGATCTCAGTTCTGTGCAATAATATGTTGAAAATGGCCAAGTTCTGTAGCATATCCAGACTTAGTATTTCTGGAAGAACCAACTCAGGGTAAGGGGAACAAGCCCATTATTTTTCATTAATAAGGAAGCACTTCGAGGTGAAGGCTAATGGAAGGAAGGAAGGAAACAGTACTCCTTCATTTGCCTTTGTACGACTTCAAATAAGTAATACTCGTTTCCTCACTTGATGCTATAGATTCCATTATATTACTGAGCATTTGAAACTCGAAGAAAAAAATTTTTTTACAGTTCCCAATGTTTCGTATGTCATTTTTTTAAATAGATTCCAGTTTTCTATTTGATAGTGTTTAATGAAGACTACACATAAAGCTTCCGAAGATCAGTCTTTGCCAACTGATAGAACTAAATGATGTCTAACGTGATCAGTGCCACTTTTTTTTTTTTTTTTAAGATTTATTTATTTGAGGGGTGGGGGGGAAGAGGCAGAGGGAGAGAGAGAGTCTCCAGCGGACTCCGCTCGATTCCACGATCCCGAGATCATGACCTGAGCCAAAATCAAGAGCTGGACAGTCTAACCGACTGAGCCATTCAGGCGCCCCAGTGCCGCTCTTTTTAATAAGAGCCATAGGCCAAACGTCCCTGCCGCGGCTCCCGTCGGTGAAGTTTCATCATGGAATTAAGTAGCCTGTCCCTGTGCTGGCCAGTGTGGCAGCCACTGGCTACCTGGGGCTATTTAAACAAAAGTTTAATTTTGATGAAAAGGTAAAACCGTTCCGCACGGGCGCCAGCATGCTGCAGAAAGTGCTGTTGGAGAGCTCTGGTCTAGACTGATGTTTCCCAACCGGGGGCTTCTACCGACGACGTTGGTGTTCACTGATGCTGGGAGGCTCAAACCCCGCCCCCCCGGGAGGTCTGCCAAGCCCAGGAGGCTGCTCAAGGGGGTCGACGCTGTGACTCAAGAAATGCTTTGACCCAGAACTTGTCAAACTTCCCTGGGCTAGGTCACCCCTTTCTGCACACACTCATTTTTCACCGTCTTTGGAAAACACCTGTGTCACCCATGGTCAGGAGAACATGGCCAGAGAGATTTTTAAACTAACCACTACGTGAACTGTTTTTACATGGGCACGCGCCTCACATTGCAGTCGATGGGAAGCATCGACTTAAGAGAAGGAAAGTGAGCCGGGCGTCCCCTGTAGTGTCCCTGCTGGATTTCAGAGGACTGTTTGCTCCCTGCTTTTCCAAAGCTCTTCTGAGAATTCTCCTTTTCCTCGCAGCTGAATCTGGTATCAAGTGTCACACTCTCCAAGTCTGCATCTGAGGCTTCTCCACAGAGCTTACCTCATACTCCGACGACCCCCACCGCCCCCATCACTCCCGTCACCCAAGGCCCCTCCGTCATCACCACCACCAGCATGCATACGGTGGGACCCATCCGCAGGCGGTACTCGGACAAATACAACGTGCCCATTTCTTCAGGTAGATACCCCATCTTCGCCTCCCATAGAGTTGTACTATGCAGTTCTTGTAGACCAGCCTCTTTTTAAAAAATGATAATTAATAGGACAATGATTCTTATTTAGCAGATATTGCGCAGAACCAAGAATTTTATAAGAACGCAGAAGTTAGACCACCATTTACATACGCATCTTTAATTAGGCAGGTAAGTAAATAACGCAGTATGTGAAATTCTATCCAAAGGTATACGTGTACATGGATGTATTATATTGATGAAGTAGATTTAAAACCGTTTAGTATGCAAGCATGCTAAAACCTTTTCTATAAGGTTTTTTAAAACTGCAATATATAACATAATTGCTTTTGATTAAGTATTACAATACGATGTGATTATTAGGAAATTCATTTCACACAACAGTGAAAATGAGCCTGTTTAAAGATGGCAAGTCAATTATCACAAGCTACAGTAATCTCTGATCCCTAGAATTAATCTGAGCTCTAAATAATTACTGAGCTTTAATCAGCTAGTGAAATGTTTTGCATTTCTCTTTGATTCTGCTTTATGAATGACTAATAAATTAATATTTCTGTACGGAAACAGAAATAAAAACTCAAAACAATTAGATAATTCCATTTTGAATTTTGCTATTGAACTGTTAAATACAACCATTAATCTTAGATCATTTCGTGAAACCTTTCTTGGGCTTTAGCTCTGAATCATGGTTATTTTATATTTTCAAGAAACCGTATCATGACAATTCTGCTGATTTGGTCATAAATTATCTTCTTTGGTTACTTCTGCTTCGTAGGCCATTCTCGAATCTCCAGAAAAGCAGCTAACACTAAATGAAATCTATAACTGGTTCACACGAATGTTTGCTTACTTTCGACGCAATGCTGCCACGTGGAAGGTGAGGTTTCTTGTGGGCCTGTCCAGGCTCGGGTCTCGCCCTTCATAAGAGTTTGTTGTTGATAGAATGCAGGTGTTGTAAGTTACACGTATATTGTTTTGATACACTCAAAGAGTCAAATTTATGGGAGTATTTTATTGAGAAAAGAGTACTGCTGGGGTTTGAATGCTGGGATAGAAGACTCCCGTTAACATTGGCATCAGATTTTGGATGGACCAGCCAGTAAAGTCATTTCTGTCTGGTTGTAATATGTAGGGAAAAGGAATGGATGACTGTCACCTGATGTTTTCGGTCATTAGCCGCCACCAGTATTTGCTGAGATGTATGGCTAACTTTTTTTTAACTGGGAGAAAACTTGACATATAACCTTCATTGGTTGGATTTAAAAAAAAGAAAAAAGAAAAAAAAAGCTTCTTACCACAATTAGTAAAGAAAGCTGTGTGGTCTCAGGACTAGCCCTGTATATGGGAATTATCCCAGGGGAGCACAATATATTATTAAGTTTTTGGTTTTAGTTTGGGGTTTTGTTTTGTTTTTTGGGTTTTTTTTTTGAGGGGGCGTTGTTTTAGTTTTTTTTACATCACACTATCCATCAGAGATTCATAGAAAATCTGGAAAAGGAGATTATCCAACTTGACTCTAATACCATTTGCTATAAAACAGATCAAATCCCTTAGCTCCACATGGAATACCCTAACAAAGCTTGAGGGTCACATGACATACCTCATTTCCAATTCAGCAATGGGTTCATAGATTGCTTTAGTATTTCTTCCACTGTATTAAATGAAGCCCTCACAAATATTTGGGTTTTACTGCTTTTAAATTCTTGGTTTAAATATTCTTGCTATAGAGGGCAGGTCTAATCTGACAGGTTTGTCTTTGTTTTTTGCTTTTTTACTACCTAGAATTCTTATAATCCCCAAATTCCACAACATGTAAAATGCAAATATCTTAGTATATTTTTACATGTCATTATTATAGATATGATAGGGATTTCTTATCGGATACAAAGGAAATTTGCCTCGATACTCTTTAAATTTTTGATAGAACCACAAAAACAGAAAACACATTGCCTCTTTTATGTTCTCGAGAAATTAGCATTTTAAAAGAAAATGAATAAGACCATAGAATTAATTTATCAACCTCACACAGCCACGAATATCTGTTATGGCTCAAAGTATCCTTTTTTTATTTCCATTAAGACACATGGGTGCTGAAGGGAACCCATGTTCAAAGCCTTGCCCGCTTTTCCTCAGCCTCCCTTAGATGAAATGCAAAGTATCTTTAGCTACGAGTGCTTTTCAAAATGTAGGAAGTATAAGCATGAAGCAGACATTTTCTTCAAATTGCCTTTTATAAATAGCAAATGATCAAATTTAAAAATAATGACTGGCTGTGAATATGATATTTAAGCTCAGATCTACAGCTTCAACTTTTTCATTTTTGCAAACTGCAGGAAAAAGTGCCATCAATATAAACAATCCTAGATCAAGTACCAGCTGACTCATAAATACGTATAATTTTCCTGACGTGTCCTTATTTGTATTGTAATCCTAAACAAAAGATGAAATGCCCAGTAAGTCATGGCTGAAAAGGGCTTACTCACGTTTCTGGGCAACTCTTGATTCCTGGATGCTTTTGCTTCGATGTACTGTCTTGGAAAACAAGACTTAAGTTTGACTTTCTATCTTTACTTACATGGCTGTGCGCTTCAGACAGACCTGTAGCAGTCCTTCTGGCAGCCATGGTTTCTTTAGATCTGCAGTTCTAAATGTTTCGATGCTTATTCTAAAATATTAGTGATAAGGTTGAGGGGAAATGTTGATTTCTTTCCCCACTATGTCTTCCATACATATACATGATCTGTCTGGATTTTTTTTTTTTTCAATTTGGGTTTATTTATTTATTTAGCATTGTTCTAGGAAGTTAAGAGTAGACCCTTTGCATCCCTATACCATGTGCTGGTACAGCATAAAAAAGAAAATGCTTATTCAGAGAGCAGACTACAACCTATACGTGAAGAAATTTGTCCTATCAAGAATGAATACAACATGACAAACATTTTCAGAGATTTTTCTTTTGTTTTTATGCAAACCCGTCCAAGCTGTTTGGAGCAGGGGTGTCCTTTCACGGTCACCTGGATGTTTTCAACCTACCCCAACGATGCTGACATTGCTCAAAGACTTGTTGAGAATTTATCTTGTTGATTCTCCTTGCGAGTAGTTGATAACTTAGCTATGTGCTAAAACGTGTCTCGTTATCGTCTAAGCATTCCCTATCGAAAACGAAAAATCAGCACTTTCTCGTCTGACTCCTCAGAGTCACCAGTGGTGATTATCTCAAAGTGGCAACAGTGCTCAGTATCTTGAGAGCGGAAGTACTTGCAGGCAGCCCGGGGGGTGGAGTGCCGCACGTCTGAGCGATGGCAGCATCATCGGGGTGGAGTGGAGGATGGTGCAACGTGGCACGGGAGATGCGATGTATGCATCCTCTCTTCAGGGCACAGCGGTCAGCCGCTTATGCCCTAGAAGAAGAAAGTTCTGAGTCAGTGGCCTGGGTCTTTTTGTAATGTCCTCATGTCTACTTTGGAGTCTAGATCAGTAAGTTCAGCGAAGGAGGCTAAAGAAATGAAGCCATGTTTGTTCCCAGTACGGGTTGTGGATTTTTCTGAAAATCGAAGGAAAGAGATGTTAAAGCTTTTCACCTTTGAGTCGAGGTCGTCCTTTTCAGTGGGCTATGGATGTCAAGGGTCTCCATTTAAGGACGATCTTAGAAATGACATTTAACCATAAGCAAGAAACGTGGGGGTGGGGGTTAGAAATATGTGTCTTTAGAACCATCAGCTGTCGGAGTATCATCTTTTTGCCATTGAGAGTTCTACTCATTTCTTTGGCATTTTTTGTTAATTAAGGTAATTGCCCGTAGTGAGGGCCAAGGTTTGTATCTATTCGGGAAGGTAAGACGTGGCTTGATGACAAACTGTGATGTACTGGGGATCACTTCATTCCCTCATCCTGTCAGCTGCAGGGGGTGATGCTCTCAATGGTAAAATCCAATTTAGATAAATCTGACAAAACCCGTAAAAGGTATCAAAGCCAAAACTTTTGAAAAAAGAATAAGAAGAAAATGTATTTAACAATATTATCCTCTTGCATGATTGATTTTTTTTTAAAATACCCTTTTTAACGGGAGATAAGTGGGTTTAAAGGGGATAGTTTTGTGCTCTACATGTTTGTTTTGAAGTCATATTAACAGTATTTTCAGATTTTTACTGTGAACCCTATTTGGGGCTTATCTGCGGATTCACGATGTCTTCTGGATAGCTACTACCAGAGACTAGATGTAAATGCCAGAGTATAATTAATTGATCATTTTGGTTTTTTTATTTTTACATTTGGAAAAGGCATCCTTAACCTCAAGAAGGTCCTCCACGGGGGTGGTTAGCTACAGCTCTTGGGGATGGTTTGACAAATGTGGACTGTGAGGCTGAATTTACTGCTGTTTTTGGAGTCTTTTCTTACAGAAAATGTAAATGTTCTCTCTTTTATACTTGCTGCAGAATGCAGTGCGTCATAATCTTAGTCTTCACAAGTGTTTTGTGCGAGTAGAAAACGTTAAAGGGGCAGTATGGACAGTGGATGAAGTAGAATTCCAAAAACGAAGGCCACAAAAGATCAGTGGGTACGTCCACCATGTTTGAACTTCTTAGCCTAGCTTGGATTGTGCTAACAAGTGTCAAGTAGAGGCTTTTGGCTGCTAGACGGTGTTAGACCAACGAACCGGTTTCACGTTGTCTCAGTTAAGGGAAGCAAAAAAGCATTTCATCCCTCCTGTTTTGTATACCCACCAGTCCCCTGCCCTGCTTGCCGGTCTTTGTTGCATCCCACGCTAGTAGCTTTTAGGTGGCAATGCATATTAACCCTCACAAACCATTTGCTTATGCTTATTGCATTTTATTTTCTTTTTCCTGTTCCCTGTATTGGATGTCTGTTCTGCCCCCCCAACCCCGTCTCCTTTTGTTGCCACTCCATCTCCTTTGCTGCTGCTCCTATCCCAGGGTGCCATTCGCACCAACCTCTCACTGCATAAGTGCTTTATCAGAGTAGAGGATGAGTTTGGGTCCTTTTGGACAGTTGATGATGAAGAGTTTAAACGTGGCCGCCATATTCAACGAGGCCGTCCTCGCAAATACTGCCCCGATGAAAACTTTGACGAGCTTGTCACACAGTAAGAGCCTTTACTTGCTTTTGTTTTGTTTTTTCTGCTGTTGCTTTGGCTTTGCATGGTTGACTCATCCCATGTAGTTCTGCATTTCACCAAGTAGCAGTGCCACGGCTTTCTGCAATGAAACTAAATTGTGTGATTCGTACATGTATTTCTCTTGTTTCTCTTTGGAACACCAGTGCCTTGAGTAATGCTTTTTTGACGTCTTTAATGCACATGTTGCTTGTACTTTGATTCAGCAGCTTACGGGGACCCTTTAAGAGTAAATACCTTGGCTTGAAAGTAGTTCCTCCAAGTTAAAAGGCAGCTTTTACGGAGAGTTAAAATGTGTATTTAACGGGGTAAATTTCTTGGTATTTGCCCACTCGGTTAAAATAACATTAAGTGAATGAAAATGAATGGAGAGAGAGAGAGAGAGAAATCCGTTAACAGCACATGCACTTCCTTTAAAGGCCAGCAATCAAGCTGGGTGACTTCCTACTGGAAGCCTCTCCTTCCTAGAGATTTTTTTTGAACTAGGTATCTTGTCTTCCTCGGCTGAGTTCATGGACACAGCATCTTACAACCTCCCAGATCTGGCTGTGCAAGAAAGATCTCAACCCAGCCTCCCCGCCTTACTTGGGAACAACCCTTCCCTGCCCCCCCTCTCCCCATCTTCTTTTAGCACTAAATGTGCCTCAGAGGGGGACCGCCTTTAAGAGCCATCCTGCCTTCCCTCCTACGGTCATTCTGGAGTTACTCTCATGGAGACGATTCTCTAGCTAACTCCCAGGAAACCCTGCTGCCAGCTCCCTGACTGACTTCCCCTTACCCCCAGAGCTTCTGCCTTCCTGTTGGACTCATGGCAGCTACTCAGAATTTGCAGAGAGGTCAAGATTTTTTTTGGGGGGGGCAGGGAGCATCAGTGGAGGAAGCGCCCAGGGCTGGTCTAACTGAAGCCCGAATTTTATACCCAGTTTTCCTGAAGAGCAAATTCCTACCCTGGGGTGTTCACACAGACCAGCCCCGTAAAGCCAGGGGCTGAGGAGAAAACCCAACTTTCCTTTGGTTTTGTTAATGGGGGAGATTGCTGATTTGGCAAGGGATAGCAGCAAGCTTAAGATAAAACTTAGCTTTAGGAACTCAGGGGCTGATTGCGTTTAACTTTGAGTTTTTATCTTTTTCTTATGCAGTAACCCTTCCCTTATTAAAAACATGCAGAGCAGCCACGCCTACTGCACACCCCTCAATGCAGCTTTACAGGTAAGATTAATGGTTGTCCCGAATCTGCAGCAGAGGCACATGTCTCCCCCACTCATTTCAAAATATATTAGCCTCGCTCTAATTAGATATTAAATTTTAATTCCGTTAAACTTTTTTCTTAAGTGCACAAAGCATCGTGCTCCCTGGAGGCAAACACATCGGGCTGCTTCAGCATTAGCGGGATGCTTAGCATTTTGAATATTGTGGCAAAAAAATTAAAAGTTCACTTATTAATATTTATCAGCAGTATCATAATTTCCATCCTCTTATTTCAGAATTTCACTTGAGGCAAAAATACCACAAGTGTAATTACTCTAGCACAGCTATTAATGTGCTGGATGAGAGGCCACTGTATCACATGACCTTCTATTGTTCACGGGTTTAAAGAGAAAGCAGAGCTTTTTATTTCTTCTTCTAAAGTCTGTTTTAGCATCTTCAGTCCGTTGCAAGGGGGCGGGGGGAGTGGTGGAGGGAGAGATCCAGGTTTGGTTCACTTGGTAAAAGTAAACTGTTTTTGTTTAAACTAGAGAGGTGTTGAAGAACACTCTAGGTTTCCAGCAGATTGCTCAAGATTGCATAAGCGTACAGAATGTTTGTTTCCTACTGACAAACCAAGCACTCATTACATAACCAGCATTACCGGGGGATGAAGACACTGGTTTTGAGCAGGACTGAGTTTACCACTCAGATACAAGTTACCGAGGCCGCCGAGCCTTTTATTTAGCCCATTTCTCAGTGGTCCAGTTTGAGTTTGGCCCTGCCTAGACTGTTCTAGAAGATGGGCCAAGGGAATCTCGCTACCTTGAAAAAGACATATTCTGTACGGAGATCAAACGTATGTAATCCAAGGCCGTCTCGGACCTTCATGGCGTGAGTTCTTGCTGGGGGCTTTACCGCCCGTACTTAGTGCAATATCTTGTGCCCCTCCAAAGGGCCGTAACACACAAACAGAGAGAAACATTTACAGAGAAACAAGAGCATCTTAAAAAGGCTCCTTGAGGGGTAAAGGAAGAGAATGAAAAATGGTTGAGATCCTTGACGTTATGGGCACAGAGTGGGTGAAGAGACAGGAGATCGGGACGGGCGCGTGGTTCTCACTACTCATAGAACAAACATTGAGCACCTTACCTGCACCGTCAGTTTCCCAGATCACTCAGCACAGCCTCTCACCTCCCAACAGCAGATGATACACCTTGAACACAGTTTCCGTGCAGAGGCAAATGCCCTGAACTTAGCTTTTCAGTGATTATATTTATTTATTTTTAGCCTGTACCAACTTTCATGGGAGGGACTACTTTCTGAGTTTCTGTTAATTACTTGTAGTTTACACAGTAACTTTAGGAAAAGCAAATGAGAGCACGCTTAGATGCCGACTCTGTAAATACCATTCATTAGTAACTTATTTTCCCTGGAGTCTTGTGAAGTGTGAATTTAAAGGCTGCTCTATCTGGAAGAGTATTAAGATTACAAGCACATTTTACATTCATGAGGCGGAAAGGAAGGGAAAAAAGCAGTGAGCCTCTGGATTCTCTTCACTATGTGACTAATTTAAATTAGTATGCCTTATCATGACAGAACTGTTCACGTTTCTTCTCGAAAACATTTGTTTTTGGCATCCTCCCTCCCCCTTCTCATTTCCAGGGCTAGCCCAAAACGATCCTGTAGTTTTCCAAGAACACTTCATGTGCATAATGAGGTGAGGTGAATAAATTGATATAAATTCATGATGGGAGGAATGGATCTTTTTCCTCTCGTCGAGGAGTTTGGATCCACGGTCAGTAGACAGTCTCATGTAACTTTCTGCTGTGCAAATTAAATCAGGACTGTACCAGCAGGCTTTCCTTCCCATTATTGCCCATTTCCATTTTTCAAGACAAGTAAAAATAATAGTGGAACAACATCTTAAAAAGATTACTAGAGCAACATAATGCATGATATACAATATATAAAATAGGACAGCAGAATCCACTACAGAAATAAAACATTGGACGTGAGACAGATTGCATTATGCTCTGAAAAAGTGAAGTAACTAAGGGTAACCGTAAAGCTTCTTATTTATAGACTGCCTTTCCCCCGAGGATCTTAGCATGGTTCATGTTCCAGGAGCAGTGGTACTTATGGACTTCTGCACTATTATTGAAGCACTTTAGTTTTTGGGGGGCTTTTTTGTTGTTTTTCGGCAAAGGTGCCAGTTTGATAGGAAACCACGTACTGTCTACAGGACCGCTTATGTAATTATAAGTCCATTATAAAAATCATACCCCACCTGCTCCTCCGTAGACATCAAGTACAAAAAAGAACCACTTTGTTAATGTTTCCAGCCTTGGGTGGGTTGCTTTGATTAACTCACTCAACAAAGAAGGTGCAAGAGGCGCTTTGCCCCATCAGGTACCATCCTCCCACTGGGTTGTTTTCTTAAAGGGACAAGGCTGGTTTTCTTCATTTATATCCTTTCTGGTCTCACCACCGGGGGATCAATAGAAGTGCTCGCCTTTTGGATGCCTTTCACCACTGTGGCTGTTGGGCCTCAGCCCACGTTTTAACGATCTTCACCTAGAACACTTCAAGAGCCAAGAAGAACACATCATCTTAAGAAGGTTGCTCTGTCCGTAAGGGTGACCATCTTATGCCAAAGAACACCTTCTTACAAACATTTCAGTTTTGTCCTTACCTCTCCATTTTTTGACTGGAGAAGCTGCTAAAAAAAAAAAAAAAAAAATACCACGCTGTAGAGATGGCCCCACTTGGGCCCTGTTCTGACTGTGTCATGGTGAAATGTGAGCGTGAGAGCAGAACTTCCATGACTGGGAGAGGCATGACCACTGAGTTGTCTCAAATGAAGGCCATTAAGATGCTTGTCCAGCTGCAGTTTGCAAAAAAAAAAAAATAATCTGGCAACGGTTCTTGCTTTTTGCTCTGCCAAAAAAAGAAAAAAATGCTTTATTGCAATTATAAGAGATCTGTTGAAAAAAGTACTTGATGCAAATTATTTAACAAACTGTAGGAGAGCGAAGGAATGTTCAGATTTGCTGTTCATCAAAATGAGTTCACCACATTTGGAAATAAAAACAGGATTTCTTTTCCCCCACTTTTTAAAAGGAAGCAGTTATGTAAATCCAGAAGTGGAGGGAAGGGAAAGCCGTGGGCTTGCACAGAGCCTGGCTTTGAAATCGTCCATTGGCCAATGCTGTGTTAAGTGAAGACCCGTCACGGGGGCTTGTATCTAAGAAGGCATTCCTGGCTTTGGAGTTTGAGCGAGGCTGCAATTGTCATAATAGGCACATTCCCTGCAGCCCAGCTTTGCACCCGTTCTGTCTTCATTTTTGGCTCTTTCTTTCTCTCTAGAGCCAGGATTTCTAGAATACTTTGGACTCTTGTATGACTGGCCGATTGAAGTCACCATGCCAGATTGTCTTGTGATTGTACTTTCTCTCATTAGGATGGAAAACCAAACCTACTGTAGTCTGCAAGAGGACAGTTTTGATAAATCTTGGTCTAATTACACGGCCAGTTTTTTAAAGTCTGTCCTCTTTAATAAAATGAAAAGTTACTGGGTCATAATCACTACCCAAACGAAACAATATGGATACTTTAGTCCAGGGTTGTATTTGATTACTGTCTGCATTTGAGACTGGGTGGTCATTTTATTCAAACACAGGAGGATGGGAAGTGAACAGGATTCCACCCCCCCCCCCACAGACTTCAGGATTTCCTGTTTTCTCCGTTTCCACACTTTGGGGCTGACGCTCATGTAAAGTGACAGATATTTTTTTCCTTCAGTCCTAAAATTCCAGGTTGACCAGTCTGAGTCTGAAAGATTGAGATAACTGGGTGGGGGGGGGCGGGTAACACCACACAAACTACACTAAACAGATTCAAAAATCATTAAAACCGAAATGATGGCGGGAGATAAAAATGGACCCCAATTCTATAATCTCTTCCTTTTCTACAGGATCTAAGAGGTAAATGTTTATGGAAGTTCTCATAAGTTTGAGCTGTGAGGCCAGAATAATTGGATCAGATCTTTAATATCCAATACTGGCATCATCAAAGTGGATAAAAAAATGAAAATTCCATTATATTTCCCTGTGATCTGGAAATATTCAGTTCCTCTTGAAAGAAGGCATCTGACGGAAAGCTCATTTTAGATAGCCCTGTCTAAACCACGTGACTCTTCCCAGCAGGGCTAAATTGAGTCCTCCCTCCCCACCAGCGCTTTGGTCCCAACTAGCTCTTGGAAACCAAGCATGGGACATGTGTCACAAGTCTGCCTTTTAAAGCAAAATCCTCCTCCCCCTATGAGAAACTTGTATTGGCCAGCCCTACTATGAACCTCAATGGAAGATCATTGACTACACCCGTAATTAACAGCTTCCCTGTCTCTGCTTACTCTGTGTCCTCACATGTTTTCTCTTGGTTGCTAACAGGCTTCGATGGCTGAGAATAGTATACCTCTATACACTACCGCTTCCATGGGAAATCCCACTCTGGGCAACCTAGCCAGCGCAATACGGGAAGAGCTGAACGGGGCAATGGAACATACCAACAGCAATGAGAGTGACAGCAGTCCGGGCAGATCCCCTATGCAAGCCGTGTGAGTACCGTCCACCCAGAAGGTCTCTGCGCTCAGGTCCCCATCTCCCACTTCGATATGCACACAAGCCCTTCTCTAGCTGCTTTTGATACCTTTTCTGTAATTTCTGCTTTCCTAGAACCTTGGTAAAAGTTTGCGCTTCTGGAAATGTTTAGCTCGGTTAGCGCATAAAAGGACCATTTACTAACTTTCCCATAAAAGCAATCAGCTTCATGCAGCCCTACAAGTGCACACAGCAATAAAACGGGTGACTCATTTGCTTTTTTTCCCTCTGCTTGGCATCTCAGGCCATTATTTAAGCCACATTACCTTTTCCTGCTAAAATCGGTATGCGTCTCTGTCAGTTTGTTCAACTTGTGGGCGCGCCAAACCAAGCAGGGGGAGAAAGAATGCTTGTTTATTTGGTTGTGTGATGGGCTGAACCGCAAACACAAGGCTGGAGCATTATGACCAAGCATTAATGATGGCACAAATGAAAGGCGGCATGATTTATACATTGCTCTTAAAATATCAAAAGGAAAATTAATAGGAGCATTATAGCAGCAGACGGCAGTGTAATGAGCACCATATAACTGAATGAAGTGATGGGCGATGGTGTCCCTGCTGAATGTGAATGGCACTAGGACCGGGCGGACCACACCCCCCTCCACCATGGGGGGGGGGCGGCGGAAGAGCCCCGACAGGGGCAGCTCCCTCTCTGCCAGGGAAAGTTTAAAAAAGAAAAGCAGCCACGTTTTTCCAAGTGATTGTATTTGTGGGGGATGTTCTAGAGGGACAGTGTCTCCCTATGAGCAAATGTCTCTCCACTGTTTCCCACTTTAAAGGAAGAAACCAATCCAGGCCGTTTGTGTACACACTCCTCCCAAATTACCTGACCAACATCTTAAGATAATTTGAGTGATGGGAATGGAAAATGACCTGTAGCCATGAGGACCAGAAAGAATCGGCATCAAAGGATAAGGAAAAGAAAAATGCTATCGGCCAGGGAAGGGGTGGGTTGGAGGGAATCTGAAATTTGATTATTTAGCATTTGAATTTCATGCCCAATGTGTTTTGAAAAGGATCTTAAAAGATGGAAATAATCGTTTTTAATTTATGTGAACAGCCTCTTAGCATTTACTACACAACATTTTAAACGAGCATGTTTATCCTTGCCCCCGATACTGCTGTATATCATCTTTTCTAAAGCAGTCTGGTGTTTCTGACTTGACTGTAGTCACACTCGTGTTCATTTTTAAATCATTGTCATGACAGGAGTGTTTACTCAGATATTAAGGAAGTTCAGAGCAAATATAAATTGGTATATAAGCTACTTCAAGAAATGCTTGTTAAAGCAAGTATTTCTGAAGTTATTGAATGGAAGAGAGACTATTTCGCATCATCCATACGAACTCCAAGGGTTAGCTAACGTATATTCCTACTATTTAGTGCAAAGCATTACTGAAAAGAGAAAGATATTTGGATAAAAACCTCAGGCAACAGTTAAGAAAGACGCTAATTTCGCTGTACGAGATAAAGCCACTGCAAAGTTAATTTGTTTAGCAACTTTGAATTAATCCCAGTATTACCAGAAACCACATTTCACAAGCAGTCAGCATAATTTTTAATGAAAAGAAGGTTTCGGTCGGGTTTTGTCTGGGTTTGTTTTGGTTTTGTTCAGGAAACCCTACGTAAAGATGTCAGAATGCACGCTGTTGTTCAGATCTCCCCGCTTTACACTGTTTGCTAAATATAATTACATGTCAACAGCATGGTCCCTGTGCCTGCTCTCAGTGTCACAGACTGTTACTCTTTTTGACCCTGTATTTCCATTAAGTGAATTCTGTAATGACATAGTTTTCCTTCTTGTGCAACATGCATTACCCTGCTATGATGCAAATTGTTTCTTAACTGTTCTAGCCTGTTGGAATAAATCCAGCCGTAAACTTTACGGCACGGCTTAAAGGGCCTTGTTAGAACGGCAGCCCAGCTACTGTCCAGCGTTGAACCAGAGCTCCTCGTTCCGACCCTTTCTGCGCCGCTCCGGTACTACCACATTGTGTTTCTCTTCGGAAACACGAGAAAGTAGCCACATAATTATGGCTTTGGGGCATTAGACTTTTATCCTGATAGGAGCTCACGGAGCTACAAAGCGAAATACTCCATGCTGTGCACACACCCTCCCAACACAATGCCTCTGAACACCAGTCAGCATTAAAAACTCTCGTGTTCCCAGAGTGGCTAAACAAAGGAATTACTCAGATGTAAGGAGGGAAATGTGTGGTTTTGCACAGTTATTCATGGAAGTAGGAGTTGGGGGGAAAGGTGGGGCAGGGGGGGATGTGCGAGATGCTGTCTCGCGCAGTTCCGATTTCTAGGAGACACATGAACGTATGTGAAGCATCGTATCTTAAATAGTTTGCATCTTACCTGAAAGGTGTCTTGCTTGGAAATCCATTCTGTTTTATTCTCTGAAGCACTGCAGGCCTGTGTGACTGCATTTGCCACACTCGGGGGGATCTGCTGGTATCAAGAAGTGTTGTGAAGCTGGATTTCATTTCTCTGGAGTTTTAAGAAGCCTTAATGTCTAACTCGGTTGTGTTGTCAGGCTGTCACGCAGATCTCGTCGGTTAGCATTTGTTGGGGACCTGCTCTGCATTAGGCGCTGGGGTGAGCCAGCATGCGTGATAGGGTCCTAACCTGTGTCTTGGGGATGGCAAATAATCTTACTCAAGCTTAGCTGCAACTTTCCAGGGAAAACAAAATCTTCTCTAACGTGAACATTGTATCTGGTTTGGTTTCGTTTGTGCCTAGCAAAACATTTGTCAGAGTGGAACTCTATAAAGCAAGAACTTCATTAAGAGTTCCATTTCTTCTCCGTCCTCCCACCCCCTTCTCCCCATATAGCCTTGTATCAGGTCATCAAATTCAGGTTTATAAACTTAACTGTTTAAAGAAGTGAAGGTACGGGGCGCCTGGGTGGCATAGCGGTTAAGCGTCTGCCTTCGGCTCAGGGCGTGATCCCGGTGTTGTGGGATCATCGAGCCCCACATCAGGCTCTTGCGCTATGAGCCTGCTTCTTCCTCTCCCACTCCCCCTGCTTGTGTTCCCTCTCTCGCTGGCTGTCTCTATCTCTATTGAATAAATAAAAATAAAATCTTTAAAAAAAAAAAAAAAAAGAAGTGAAGGTAGGAAAATGTTGATAAGGGAAACCACATTTGAACTTCTATACAGGGCTAAGTAACACATAGATACATTTCTAGCCAAATGTGATCAGCAGAGAAGGGGGGGGAGTAATTTATGAAGGAGCACTGCTCAGTAGTGAAAATATGAAATCCAAACAGGAAGAAATGTTCACTGCTGTCTCTAATCCAAGAACAATTTAAGGTAACCGGAGCTTACCATATACCTGCTAAGCAACAAAATATTTTTTAAAAAGTAATGCTTGGGGCTGATGAAGTTCAGTCTAAATTGATATCACCCCTTTGGAAATTAACACTATAATAAATCTTAAGAACCATAAAGATGTTTTTGGCCTTTGCTCCCAGAATTTCATTCTTAGAAATTTATCCTGAGGAGGTAAATCAACAGAAATAGGAAGATTAATGGATAAAAGTGGTTGCTGTATTATTCAAAGAGCAGAAGGGAGGAGAAAAAAAAAAAAAAGACAATCGCAAAATGCCCAGTATTAAGGAACTGATGCGTCCACACAAGGCATCATCTCATATATCCATAAAAATTACAATGGAAAAGGCTGACAAAATAATCGTATCTGTTAGGTGTACGATATATAAAAATATGATGCCACGCAGGAGAGGATAGGCTACCTTAATTTTGGTTTGTGGTGATTTTTTTTTTTAAGGCATAATCATCAGTACACTTAATTCTTCCCAAAAGAATATAGGGAATCCTACCGGGGCTGGCTTCAGAGGCATGGTTAGAAGTTGCAACGCGCTGCCATTTCCATATTGAAACTCTGGCTAATTTTTGAACCATATCTTCACTCTTCACGGGGCTCTGCAAATTACATAGCCAGTCCTGGGTCCTCCTGTAGAAACACAGAGAAGTCGGGCCATGAAAAAACGAAAAAGGTTGGAGCACAACCCATAAAATGCACAGGACTCCAACTTGGAGACACATTGCGCTTTGCAATTTGTTTTTAGGAAGATGGGCACCATTTTTTAAAAGCTATTTATCCTGACATCTACCCCCAGACACTCTCTAGGCTGTGCTAATTTTAGAGTCAATTGGTTTTCTGAAGGTTCACATCGTCAAGGGCAGTCCAAAGCACTCCTGTTTGTTTTTAAATGGTTCAAGTGGCCTTTGGGGTTTGCATACATCAATTATTTAGGAAATCAGCCATCCCCAGTACCACCTCTTATTACTAATACTGGATAATGTCAATTAAAAAATCCTCCCTTCTGCAGCCCGTCCCAGCGATGGGACCATTTTAACTTGAATGGTTCTTTTACATATCAAAAGGCTTGCAACAGAAAGTAATTTGTATTTGCAAAGGATCGGTTGTAAATATGATTTACGAACAACATTTCTCAATTGTTATCGGAGTGGTTTCCGAGATCCCCCGCAGTTCCCTTCGGGGGCACCGTGTGCTGGGTCATAATGAGAAAGTTGGCAGATCCCGTCACCGGCTGCGGCGTCCTGGTGGCCGCTACCAGCCAGCCCTCTTGTTTTGCCTTGTTTACAGCTGACAGCGTTATTATTCTGATTGGGGCTCTGCTTTCTTATCATATTGTTGGGTTGGGCGAGCCTTTTCCTCTCCGTTTGTGTTTCCTGGCAGAGCTTTTCTTGCCTTATTGACAGTTTGTAAAAATATGCATTAATTTGGAGTTTCAAGCATGTATCATGGTGTCTCTTTGCTGTGTTTGCTTGAAGTTGATTAATGATAGAACCTCGCTTGGGGTCGGTCTCTGGAGAGTTCTTTCACAGGTTCTGCATGTTAACTAGCAAAGCAGAACACACAGCAAGCCACGATTAGCCCAGCCTCCCGCGCTCAGTGGTCCCCACAAACCACCATTGTGTTAGAGATTCTGTTTCACGTAATGATTGGAAGACTCGGATTCTTCTCCCCAGGATGCCACTCCGGGGCCTGTTATCTGTGGCCCTCCTCTGACCAGCGGCCTTGCCTGGGAGCTTGCTAGGGATGCAGGGTCTCAGGCCCCACCCCAAACCTGCTGAGTCACACGTGGCACTTTAACAAGAGCCCAGGGTGACTTACACAGGACGGTGGGAGACATACCCCTGGGGAAGAGAGGCTGCTTCTGGCCAGAGCTCACGCTAGAGCAGTGCTGCCCAAAGGAACCTTGTGCCATGACGGAAATTTGTCCTCTCTGTGCTGCCCCAGTGGAACTGAGAAGCTCCATTTTAAATTGCATGAAGTTTTCATTAGTTTTAATTTAAGGAGCTACACGTGGCTAGAGCCTGTGCTGGTGGACCTTACAGTCCCAGCGTGTGGCTGCTGTTGCCCAAAGCCCCCAACTTGCTGCCGTGGTTGGGAGGGGCCCTTGAGTGAACCTGTTTTCATTTCTTCCAGGCATCCTGTGCACGTCAAAGAAGAACCCCTCGATCCAGAGGAAGCTGAAGGGCCTCTGTCCTTAGTGACAACAGCCAACCACAGTCCAGATTTTGACCACGACAGAGATTACGAAGACGAACCAGTAAACGAGGACATGGAGTGAACGTCTCTGGGCGGGGGCCAAACCCAAGAACGAAGATTGGGGGAAAAAACAAACACACACACAAAAAAAAACAAAAAACAACAACAACAACAAAAAAACAAAACAAAACACGTCAAAAGTTAGCAGTGAAATTGTTCTCCATTTGTTGTACAGTCTGGAGGATTTTCACTACATTTTGACAACTCTGAAACGTGTTAACTCTTAGTGCCATCAAGAATCCCATTTGGGAGTATTTTTGATTTTTCTACTTTTTGTTGAAAAAAGGAATTTGTACTCTGTGCATTGGATGGACTTGTTTGGTACTTGGGATTTTCCTCTCTTAACAGTCAACATCAGTGTTGTACATTTGCTAAACTGATTCACTTTTAGCAGCAGACTTTGAACTGCAGTCCTGCCAGCGTGGGACACTGAGGACACCCAACTGAGCATGTGCACCGAAGCTGCAGACCAAGCCTCTGCCCAGAATTTAAGGATTCCAATAGACGACCTATTTGCACAGTACTGCATGTTGATTATCACTGCCTTTCCTTTTTTTTTTTTTGGTTCGTTTTTGTTTTCGTTTTGCTTCCAGTTGGGATGGGGAAGGCCTTTGTGTGTGTATTGGGGGGGAGGGGGTTAAAAAGTAATTATCCCAAACTTTTTAATGTATTGCTTTTTTTTTTTTTTTCTTTTTTGCTTCTACTATACCATTTTTAAGTTCTGACCTCAGGCCTCCATTTGGGCCCACGGCCTCCCGGAGGCTTCAAGTTTTCTGTACCTTGTGATGAATGTTAATAGGTGTTTTTATTATACAAAAGCTGAATGTCATTTCTCGTTCGTAGTTTTCTGTCACTCATTCCAGTTTCCTTCAGACATCACCACGTTTTCTCCAAAGTCAGAAAACATTCCGTTTTGGTCTTTTTTCAAAAAAAGGTCCCAAATGCTGCACTCTACACATGAAGGTCCTCTCACACAGACGTGAAGTCCTGCCAGAAAGAGAATGAATGACAGAAAAAAAAAAAAAAAAAAAAAAAAAAAGAATAGAGACACCCTAGGAACAATGCAGATTCATTCCACGAAGCAGTATTGGAGGTGGGAAGGGGGTTGTTTCAGATTTGGTTTCAGTTTTTTGGGTTTTGGTGTTTTCTTTTTTGCAGCTACCATCGTGGTTAACAAAGGCCACAGCATTTCCCCAGCACAAGGAAACCTAGGCAGCACTTCCCCCCCG